>NC_090196.1:36468140-36503140 GCF_024679245.1 Pseudorasbora parva | reverse complement strand
GACAACTACAGAACTGTGAGTACTATCAGCGCTTGAAGTCCAATCCAATAGAAGGAATCAAAAATGAACTGACTGATATTCTATTACATGCTAAAGATGAGGGATGGATTTCAAAAAATGAGTGTGATTTTCTCTCTTGTAAAAATCCTAGGATTTCCACTTTTTATATGCTCCCTAAAATACATAAAAATCTGGAAAATCCACCAGGGAGACCTATAATTAGTGGAAATGAATCTATTACAGAACCAGCTTCCAAATTTGTGGACAGTTTTATTAAACCATTAGTTAGTAAACTTCCTTCATTTATTCAAGATACAACCCATATGTTGAATACCATCAAAAAAATGAAAACTACTGAATCCTCCATTTTGGTGACTATGGACGTTGAATCACTGTACACAAACATAGACCATAAGGATGGGTTGGAAGCATTATCATACTATTTGGATATGAGATCATCTACTGAAAGGACACCTACATGTTTTATTGTGCAATTAGCAGAATGGACATTGAATAACAACATTTTCTTGTTTCAAGATGAATTATATAAACAAATTAAAGGTACAGATATGGGTGCCTGCTTTGCCCCAAATTATGCAAATCTATTTTTGGGAAATTGGGAAAAGAAATTTGTATTTTGTGACTTAAATCCATATTTAAAGTATGTGAAATGGTGGGGTAGATATATAGATGACATTATATTGATATGGACAGGGACTGAAGTAGATCTACTAGCTTTTCACGCATATTTAAATAACACCAACGTAAATCTGAAGTTGAGTCTAGAATTTTCACATACTCAGATTAATTTTTTGGACATAAAAATCGTTAAAGAAAGTAATGGAGTGTTGCATACTACCATTTTTAGGAAAGAAACGGACAGAAATACCATATTAAGAGCAGACAGCTTTCACCCTTTATGGATGACTGAGAATATTCCTGTAGGTCAGTTCCAGAGGTTGAAAAGAATATGTGATAAGGAAGAAGACTTTAACATCAAGGCACAAGAGATGAGTCAAAGATTTAGGGAACGAGGGTATAAAAATACTGTGATTAACAGAGCATACAATAAAGTGAGAAACATTAGTAGAGATGAGCTATTACGACAAAAACGTGAATCAAAAGATCCTGATAATTCAGTATATTTCGTGACACAGTATAGTACAGAGGCTAACAGAATTAAGAAAATTATAAAAAGTAACTGGGAAATAGTTATGAGTGATCCTTATCTAAGAGAAGTCATGCCTGAATCTCCTTCTATTGCATTCCGGAAAGCACCCACGATTAAAGATAAAATAGTAAGAAGCCATCTTCCCTCCAAGAAATCAAACACCTGGCTAAATTTGAGTACAGGAAATTACAGGTGTGGCAACTGTAATCACTGTAATAATATGATCAAGACTAATACATTTAGAGATGTTACCTCAGACTTAGAATTCAAAATTAGATCATTTATTAATTGCAATACTTCATTCGTAGTGTATAGGTTGGAGTGCCCATGTGGCTGCTTTTACATAGGGATGACTACAAGAAAATTAAAGACAAGATTATCAGAACACAAAAATGCTATTCGAGTCTGTAACCCTCTGTACCCTATGGCTATACATTATAGAGATACAAATCATGGTAGCCCAAGTACACTGAAAATAGTTGGCATTGAGCATATTCCTAAATCAATAAGAGGAGGAGATAGAGTTAACAGGCTTTTAAAAAGAGAGTCTTTCTGGATCTATACACTAAAAGCAACTACATTTCCAGGCTTAAACGGAGAGCTAGATTTTGTACCATTTTTGTAATATAATTTAGTTATTTCTAGTAATATTATTGAACTTATTTGAATTGCATTGAACTTAATTATATGAATTACTTGATTTATGTATTGCTGTTTTACTTAATGTTATTGTGGAACATATACAATATTGTTTTTTTTTTGTTTTTTTTTTTTAATTTATTTATTTTATTTAATTTTATTTATTTTATTTTTTTTATTATTTATTTATTTATTTATTTATTTTTTTATTTTTTATTATTTTTTTATTTTTTTATTTTTTTATTTTTTTTCCTTCTCATTTGATATGTATGTATGTGTGTGTTTGCGTATGTGTATGTATGTTTATATGTATGTATGTATAATATATATATATATATATATATATATATATATATATATATATTTTTTTTTTTTCTTCTGTCTCTCTCAGTCTCTCTCTCTCTCGCTCTGTCTCGCTCTCTCTTTCTTTCTCTCTCTCTCTTTTTCTCTCTCTCTCTCTTTCTCTCTCGCACACGCACACTGAATGACCAGGTGTCTGTAATTAGATCAATTAATGGCTGGTTAGAAATGAGCTTGAGATGTTGTTTGTTATACACACCCTGACGAAGGCATGTAAAGCCGCAACGCGTAGGTGTCTCTGTCACCAATTTTTAAATGTTTAAGCCATGAAAAAATAAAGGCTAGAACTCTTGTAGATGGCCTTCGGCAATTGCTGCTTACTGGAGGGTTTGACCTCCGCCAATGGGCCAGTAACAAACCAGAAGTCATTGAACATCTTCCATCAGAAGCAAGGTCGCAAAGCAGTGAGCTATGGTTATCCCAAAAGAGTCCAGATCTTTTAGAGGGCACACTTGGACTGCGATGGAACGGTCTCAGCGATTCCTTAGGATACAAGCCTCGCCATGTAGAATGTCCCAAACCAACTCTGAGAAATATCTACAAGGTTTTGGCATCACAGTATGACCCTCTCGGGTATCTAATTCCATTCACCACTCGGGCCAAGATACTCATTCAGGATCTGTGGAAAATCCATGTGGGATGGGATGACTTCATTGAGTCTGACAGCCTACGAAATAGATGGCAAACCTGGGTACAGGAACTATCTGATTTGGAACAGCTAGAGGTTCCCAGATGTTACACTCCATTTCAAGTATATGATGAAACATTCACCAGAGACCTACACATTTTCTGTGATGCCTCTGAGAGAGCATACGGCTCAGTATCATATATGCGCACAGAAGACAAAGATGGGCATGTGCACATCTCATTTGTGCTGGCCCGTTCACGTGTAGCCCCCCGGAAACAAATGTCAATGCCTCGACTTGAACTAAGCGCAGCACTTACTGGAGCACAATTAGCTAAAGTTCTCCTAACAGAACTTACTGTGACCATCAGGCAAGTTGTAATCAGGTGATTCCACCACCGTCCTTCACTGGCTGCTGGCTGACTCCTGTAGGTATAAGGTCTTTGTAGGAACTAGGGTTGCTGAAATTCAGTCCCTCACAGATGTTAGTTCCTGGAGGTACGTGGACTCTGGCAATAACCCAGCCGACTACATAACCCGGGGAAAGTCCCTAAAGGAGTTAACACAATCATGCCTTTGGGCCAATGGACCAGACTTCCTGTATCAATCAGAAGCATCCTGGCCAACCATGCTAGTTGCTGACCCTGAACCAGACACTGAATTAAAGAAGTCAGCAATCTGCCTGCACCTAGGCACTAGCCCGGATGTACAGCTCCCAGACACCAATCAGTATGACACCTGGAAAGGCTTGGTAAAGGCTACAGTGGCATCCCTGCACGGGGTGGCTCAATCTTCCACACCACAGGCAGATGCAGCTGGACATTATGCTGCTGCCGAAAGGTTCCTTCTTCAACAAGCCCAAAGAGATTCATTTCCAGATGAAGTTAAGGCCCTCTCATCAAACCGACCCTTACCATCCAATAGCCAGTTAGTGTCTCTGTCTCCTGAATATGATAAAGATGCTGGGCTCCTTAGGGTTGGAGGGAGACTGCGTCATGCTGAACATATAGACATGAATGCCTTGCATCCCATAGTTCTCGATCCCAGTCAACAAATAATTAAACTCCTTATTAAGGAATATGATGCCAATCTCCTTCATCCCGGGCCAGAAAGAGTCCTTGCAGAGCTCAGACATCACTATTGGATTTTGAGAGGCAGAGCAGCCATCAAGAAACATCAGCACAGCTGTATTAAATGTCAAAAGTGGCGTGCCCAACCTAGCATCCCTATGATGGGAGATCTCCCACCAGCTCGTCTTAGGATTTACAAGCCCCCCTTCTATTCCACTGGAATGGACTGTTTTGGCCCATACACAGTGAAAATAGGACGACGAACCGAAAAGAGATGGGGAATAGTCTTCAAATGTATGACGACCCGATGCCTCCATCTGGATCTGCTTGAGAGTCTTGACACTGATGCCTTTTTGATGTCTCTACGGAGATTTATAGCTAGAAGAGGCAAGCCCTTTGAACTCTTCTCTGATAATGGCACCAATTTTGTTGGAGGAAACCGAGAGATTAAAGAGGCCTATGATGCTATGGTACCTCAGTTAAAGGAGCAGTTAGCTGAACAGAATATCCCTTTCAGATTTATTCCACCCAGTGCTCCACATTTTGGTGGGGTGTGGGAGAGGGAAGTAAAATCAGTGAAACAAGCCTTGAGAGTCATTCTGAAGGAACAGACAGTCCCTGAAACTGTCCTCCGCACAGTTCTCATTGAGGTTGAGGGTATTATGAATGCCAAGCCTTTAGGTTACGTATCATCAGACATCGCTGACCCAGACCCGATCACACCCAACATACTGCTCATGGGTTGCCATGACTCCTCTCTCCCACAAGTAATGTATGACTCGGGCAATCTTTTTGGAACCAGAAGATGGAGGCATAGTCAAATACTTGCAGACCAATTCTGGGCTAGGTTTATTAATCACTATCTGCCGAATCTCCAGGAGAGACATAAATGGCAAAAGGACAACGACAAGCTCAGGGTTGACCAGGTAGTGCTCATTATGGACCCACAACTTCCACGGGCCCTCTGGCCAGTGGGTAAGGTGACCCGTATCTTCCCTGGACCTGATGAGCGCACAATGACAGTTGCAATTCAGGTCAAAGATCGAACTTATGTTAGACCTGTGGCTCGGTTAATCCCACTACCCAAACTCATGGATGATGACAATACCAATCCTGCCATTTAAGAAGGGCTTTCTACCTGGTTCAAAAGTCACAAGTGACATTTGGGGGCGGCTTTGTCCGAAAGCCCAACAACGCCCCCTGTAGGTATCTATGTATATAAATTATTAAGCTTGAACCCAGAACATGTCTGGACAAGTCTCCACAGGCAGTATATATACAGAGGTGGAGATACTTTTTTCCTCTTGCACAAAATGGACTGCTGCATGTTTGTGGTTCTGTGAGTGAATGATTAAGAAGTAAGTTTTGTTTTACATTCTATATTGTTCAAACTTTAACATTTAATAGCCTGACTTACTGTTACTCACATTTTGACTAGTATATTCGTTTTATGTTATCTGTAATACTGTTTATATTAGAAACTTATATTGCATTTTGGTTTCTTTGTTCATTGTAGAGCACATACCGTATAGATGAATGCCTGTAATACCTCATACATGCAGAAATAATCGGAAATAAAACCCTTCATCTGTGAAACTGTCTCTCTCACTTCCGTTTCTCTAACCGGAAACTCTTACCACCATTTTTACTAGTACCTAACCGAACCCTTTGAGCGTCCCATACGCTAGTTTACCCACATCGCCATGGGACCAAGTGCCTCGTATGTGTGAAGCCGAAGTGCACACAAATACGAGAGTACCTGCGCCCCAACTGTAGATGCCAAATCTAACTCGTAGAATCTGACGAAGATCAGCGGCGACGACCAGCCTGCCGCATTACAAATGTCTTGGAGGGAAGCCCCCGACAAAAGTGCTTTGGAAGCAGCCATACCCCTGGTAGAGTGCGCCCGGACAGCCAGTGGAGACGGCTGCCCGACCGCCTCATAAGCAAGTGAGATGGCCTCGACCACCCACTTGCTCATTCTCTGCTTAGATACCGGAGCCCCCTTTTTCTGGGGTCCGAAACAGACAAACAGTTGATCGGTCTTTCTCCACAGGGCAGCTCTGTGGACATAAGTATCTTACGCCCTGACGGGGTACAGCAGATTTAACTTTTCCTGGTCCGACATCATGAAAGGAGGAGGACAAAAGGCTTGTAGAGTAATGGGGCCCCGTGGGCTCGTAGGAACCTTGGGGATATAACCTGGTCTGGGATGCAGAAAAGCCTTTACCATACCAGGCGCAAACTCTAGGCATGAGGGCCCTACTGACAAGGACTGAATATCTCCTATTCTTTTGAGAGATGAAATGGCCAAAAGAAAGATGGTTTTCAAGGTGAGGAACTTCTCTGAAACCTCCTCTAAGGGTTCAAACGGAGGCTCAGATAAGCCCCGTAAAGCAATGGCCAAGTCCCATGCCGGGACCCTCGAGTGCACAGCCGGCCTCAACCTTAAGGTACCACGGAGGAAACGTGTAATAAGTGGGTGTCTTCCCAAAGACACTCCACCCAAAGGGACGTGGAAGGCACCCAAGGCCGCCACGTACACCTTTATAGTGGAGGGGGTCAACCCTGCCGAGAACCTTGCCTGCAGAAACTCCAGCACTGTACCAACCGGGCAGTTAACTGGGTCCCACTGGCGTTCTCTGCACCATGCTGAGAAAAGTTTCCATTTCAAAGTGCACAGCTTCCTCGTTGACGGAGCTCTGGAGTGAAGGATGGTCTCAACGACCTCGGCCGAGAGACCCTCCTCTATGAGCCTGGCCCCCTCAGAGGCCAGGCCCACAGTTTCCACAACTCTGGGCGTGGGTGCAGGAATCTCCCGCCCGCCTGAGAGAGTAGATCCCTCCTGGTCGGAATCTCCATCGGAGAGCCTTCCAGGAGAGATATCAGGTCCGAGAACCAAATTCTGGTCGGCCAGAACGGAGCCACTAGAAGTACCTGGGCCCTGTCCCGGCGTACCCTCTCCAGAACTCCTGGAAGCAAGACAATCGGGGGAAAGGTGTACAGGGGCAGCCTCGGCCACTCCTGTACCATGGCATCCAACCCCAGCGGGGCTGGATGAGACAGAGAGAACCACTGAGGACAGTGAGAATTATCTGCCGAAGCAAACAGGTCTAACTCTGCCTTCCCATATTTCTTCCATAGGAGCTCCACCACCTCGGGGTGCAGTCTCCATTCCCCGGGCCTCGGCCCCTGCCTTGACAGGATGTCCGCTTCCTGATTTAGGACCCCTGGGATATAGACTGCTCTGATGGACAGCAATTTCCCCTGGGCCCACAGGAGGATCCGACGTGCCAATTTGTCCAATGGACGCGACCTCAGACCCCCCTGGTGATTTATATAGGCGACCACCGATGTGTTGTCTGTCCTGACTAATACATGATGGCCCCTGAGGTCAGGCAGAAACTGTTTCAATGCAAGAAACACAGCGAGCATCTCTAGCCGATTTATGTGCCAGTGTCGCTGGTGTTCCTGCCATAGACCCTGGGATGAACGGCCACTCATGGTCCGCCCCAGCCCGTGAGAGAGGCGTCTGTCGTTAGCATTACACAACGAACATGAGCCCCCAGCACGGGACCCTGGGACAGAAACCCCGGGTTTTTCCACATGACCAGAGCACGTAGGCATCGCCGCGTGACTTTGATCGTGCAGAGCGGATTTCCCCTCGGGGAGAATCCTTTTGTTCTGAGCCACCACTGTAGCGGCCTCATGTTCAGTAGGCCAAAAGGTATTACGTTGGACGCTGCTGCCATGAGACCTAACAATTTCTGGAACTGTTTCACAGTGACGGCCGGTCTAGCTTCGGTTCTTTGACTGCTGCCAGGATCGATGTTATGCGTGTTGGCGATAATTGCGCCCGCATGATTACCGAATCCCAGTTCACACCTAGAAAAGTGGTTCTCTGAGCCGGAGAAAGCACACTCTTCTTGGCGTTCAGCCTCAACCCCAATTTTGACATGTGTGCGAGAACAGCATCTCGATGCTGAACCGCCATCTGTTCTGTATGCGCTAGAATCAGCCAGTCATCGATATAATTCAGTATGCGGATGCCCTGCAGGCGCAACGGCGCCAGAGCTGCATCCACACACTTGGTGAATGTGCGGGGTGACAGTGCTAGACCGAAGGGAAGTACTCGATATTGGTATGCCTCGCCCCTGAAGGCAAACCTCAGAAACTTCCTGTGATGTGGAAGGATGGAGACATGGAAATACGCATCTTTGAGGTCTATGGTGACAAACCAATCCTCCGACTTGATCTGCGATACCATCTGTTTGAGTGTGAGCATCTCGAATTTGAGCTTTGCCACAGAGCGATTTAATAGGCGCAGATCTAATATCGGGCGCAACCCCCCATCCTTCTTGGGCACGATGAAGTAACGGCTGTAAAACCCTGACTCCCTGCCAGGAGGAGGAAACCCTTTCTATAGCCCCCTTTCGCAGGAGTGTCTCTACTTCCTGTGCCATTACCAGAGCCTGCTCCGGGCCCACCTCTGTGGGTAGGACACCATTAAAGAGAGGTGGCCGCCTTTTGAATTGAATGGCGTACCCCCCTTCTATTATCTGCAGGACCCATAGATAAATTCGATAGACGTTTCCATTCGTCTAGAAATCTACTAAGGGAACCAGCCTCTTGAGGCTGGCCTCTGGTGTACTTTGAACAGCAAGCACAGTGCCCTGAAGCGGCGGACCGGCAGGGAACGACTGACTTGACTCCTCGGGAGCCCCCCGAAGGGGGAGCGGACCACCCTTGAGTGGCCCGCGGGGACCGTCTGCGCCCCGGCATTGCGGCGGGGTTGGCAGCGTGGCCCCCAGAAGCCGCCGCAGGACAACGGGTAACGTAGGCAGAGGTAAACACCGTTTCCCTGCGGAGGGGACTACCCTCAGCGTCCATTTGTTTTTCCCCGCCCTCCGAGGAGGGGGCGGAACACCCTCAGGTGGCCCGCGGAGACCCTCTGCGCCCCGACATTGCGGCGGGGTTAACAGCGCGGCCCCCTGTGGGCACCGAAGGAAGACGGGTACCATGTGCTGAGGTAAGCACTGACTTCCTTCGGAGAGGAAATACCAGGGACGATGCAGCTGAAGGCAAGAGATAGCTCGCAAGCGTCTCTTCGTCCTTCGGCATCACCCCATAACCATAGTGTCTCAGCCCTAATACATTACTATATGCAGATGTATGTGGGCTGAACACTCTATATGATACCGGTTTCCTCCATGACCTAGACACCTCGGTGTGCACGTCGGGGAAGAACGGCAGGACGTTGAAGCTCTGCACGAGAGGGCAGGAATCGCTCATCTAATTTCTTTTTCTCTGATTTCGATGGGATTCAGATCTTTCCGCCAGCCAGTCGTTTTTTATTTATTTTTATATTTAACCTGGCCACAGCTCTCGTGAGAACCTCAACTCACTAGCGGGTGACTGAAGTGGCGAGTCTTCAGTCGCGATGCTCTCAACGTCCACCTCCTCAGAGCTGGATAGTTGGAGCACCGGTGCCCCGCCCGGGGAGGAAGAGACCGCAGAGCGGGCTTCCAAACCCCGAGACGAGGCACTGGACGGTACAGGTGAGGGCTGAGATAAGGCTGGGCCCGTCTCAAACCCCTTTGTAAAGTCCATGTGTGAACCCCACAACTGAAGCCACCGCTCTGCCTCGGCAGCAGCGGGACCGAGCCGCGGGGAACACGAGCCGAAGCACCCTCCTCGAAGAGTGCCCGGCGGAAGTGCAGCATTCTTAACGGATTTCTTCTAGCCGCTCAAAAAATGCTCGCAAGCAGCCCCCTCGAGGGCTGCCTGAGCGTGCTGCACTCCCAAACAGCCATACACAATGAGTGTGTTTCCCACACGCAATATCTTTTTTTTCGAGGGCAGGGATGAACACACTGTGAAATGCTGTTCACTCGCCATAATCTCCTTTTTCTCTTTATGTTATAAAATATACATCAGATATATTTAACAAAGGTGGAAAATTCTCTCTAATAGACAGACAGATTCACACAGATCGCTTACTGAAGGCACTGAAGCTAGTTGCTGTTTGTGTTCGCGGACGCTTTATAGTCTCCGGTCGATGACGTCATCACGTCGGCGACGATCGATCTCCCGATGGATTGGTTCTACACGCGCTTCACGACGCATTCACGCAGAGGCGTTCTCACAGCGTTTCGACGCAGCTCGAGTTCCCCGAAAGGGAACTAGGATAAGGGATTAAGCCGGGATATCTTGGTGATCCTGGCTCGATTTATCCGCTAATACATAGTTATCTTTTGTTATCGTTATCATTCTTGGTGTGATTTTGCCTTCAGGGTACATTTACATGACAGCGGAGTACTACATTTTGCATATAGATGACTAGATGCATGGCGTTAGTTTTCATTGTTATGCTGACGATACTCAGCTCTATATTTCTTCACGCCCTGACGAAACCTACCAATTCACAAGATTAACAGAATGCATAGCTGATATAAAAAATTGGATGAATAGTATTTTTCTGTCATTTTAAATCTAGACTAAAAACACATCTCTTTACTATGGCATACACATAGAACATTTTTAACTTTCATTATTCAGATCAATTGACTGATTGTTAGGCTGCATTAACTAGGTCAGCCGGAACCGGGAACACTTCCCATAACACCTGATGTACTCGTTACATCATCAGAAGAGTGGCATCTACGCTAATGTTAGGCTAATGTTAGTCTCTCTGTTTATCCCGAGGTTTACCGCAGTCGGCCGGATCCAGATCAGATGGTGGACCTGCACCCAGACATGACCAACAAATCCTGGCTTGTCTGCTGAGACCGTGTCAATTAGATTCTCCACTGAATTTGCCTCACCGACACTTCATTTTTAATAAACCCGTCTCCGGCGCGATGACTCCGATCCTTCAAATATTCCTTTTCTTGTGTAAACGACGCGCAATCCTCAATAAACCCGTCTCTTGTGTGATACCCCAACCTTTCAAATATTTCGATCTAAAATGATTTCTGACCTGTAAGGTTGCCAGAAAAATAATCATACACTGTTTGTTAATAGGTAAGAGGAGAACTGCAGAGAAAATTGAAGTGGATAAATTTCTTTGTTAGTCATAAAGACTCTTTCTGCCTTCTAAAAGAACATTTTGATAAATAAACCTAAAAAAAAATAACTGCCTAGAGAGGAAAAGAACACTCTGAGTGCGTTTACATGCACATTCTTAAGCCGATTGTGCCTAAAGGGGGGTCTCACACCGGATGCAAAGCTCAGCGCCGTCTCAGGATCTCACACCAGATGCGCACATTATATACACACACAAGCTCAATTTTGAATCAACTTCTGAGAGAAGAGCTGCACGATGGGTGTATCTTAGCACCGGGTGAAATTAGTACATTGACGATTTGAGGAAAATAGAATATAAATTTCATATAAAACCTTAAAATGGCGCTCTGTGGCGCGGCAGGATTTTAAACAAATTCCTGAGTTGCCGCTGACATGTGTAGAATGCTGCCCCCGGTGTGTGTACACTCATTGAAAACAATGTATTCGAATTTTAAAGACGTGGCGTGGAGAACCCCTTAAAGGTACACCGCGCACCGAACACAAAGCTCAGCGCCACGCAGTGCCACATCTTTAAAATATTGAGCACCCCCATATTGCCAAAATGGGATGATCCCTGTATCATAACACCCGTGAAGATTCGACTGTGAGATCGGTGGTCGAATCTGGCTCCACGTATTGATGCATTGAATCTTCGACTATTCGGAGTCACCACTATATTGTGGTGTGATTTATGACACAATTTGCATGTGAAATGATTCTTCAATTAAACGTTTTTGATTTTCAAACCATGGGTTTGATTTTGGATTAAAATCAAGGTTTGTACTTGAATTTTGTTAAATAAAGGAAATAAAAATCTTTGGGATCTCTTGGTGAGAACTCTTATTTCTTAGAACACTGCCACAAAATATTTAAAAATAAAATCCCCTTTGAGCCCGGAAAAAAACCCAGATCCACCGGGAACATTTCTAAACAGTTCTAGGCAGATTCTGTCACATGTCTGTCCTGTCTTGTGTGCTCATGTGGGTTTTGTCATGTCTTGCTTGTGCTCCTGTCATTGTCAGATCCCTCCCCCTTGTTATCTGATTAGTGTTGATTTCTCCCACATGTTCACTCTTGATTTCTTCCCCTTATAAGCTCCCTGTGTTTGCCAGTCTGTAGCTGTGTCCCAAAGTGAAGTGCGCGCACTTCGAAGGCCGCATTTGAAGTGCGATTACGTCATACCTGCACTACGAAGACTGTCCCAATGTGAAGGCTGCGCCCTCTGAAGGCCGCATTTGAAGTGCGATTACGTCACAGCGGCACTACGTAGGCTGTCCCAAAGGGAGAGCTGCACCTCTGAAGGCCGCATTTGAAGTGCGATTGCGTCACAGCGGTGCGACGAAGGCTGCCGCAATTCATGAGCGACTTCAAAATGCGCCCTTCGGTTCTCAGCCAAAGGAAGGGTACAGCAGATGGGACCTTCCCATAACTTCGCAGCCTTCCCTATCCCAGAATTCATAGCACACTGGTGACTACAGGATTTGACTGGTCCGCATTCCCGCGGCACTCGATCAGATTCCAGTTAAAGACGGTAGCGGTCGGTAACTCAAGTGTAGCCTGGGTACTATTGAACACAACAGCGCAAGCGCTAGAAGTAAATAAAACGTCCAACGTTAGTGCATTCACACAGTTACCAGTTCCCTGCCCTGAGCAAGATAAACTTTAATTTCCCCAATTTTTAAATGCTATTTATTTCTCAACCATTATCTCAAGAAGAGGAATCAGTCCATTATCACCCTTTTCGCTGTTTCTTTTTTTCCCATACACTTGCTTTAAATAGCCTTCAAAATATAATCTGCGTGGCGCTGTATTTTCGTCCTGCTCCCGCTATTCCGCACCGCACCATTCCGCTCGCGCAAAATTCACTCCGTGCTCACCCGCTATAAATTATTTTATTCCCGACCCGACTGATCCAGCTAAAATTAGATGTTGTTTCCAGAATCTATCTTTTAAATTTCCCTTACAGAAAGAGAGACACTGGATAGGAATTGTCCGTGCAATCATTTATTTTTCTTACAGCCTAGGCTGTCACCGTAACTAAAACAAATATCACAGAAAAATAGGCTAAATCAAATGTGACATCTGTCACTCAGAATTATAAGAAAAAATACAAACAAACGAAAACTGCTGACTTAGATGCTAAAATAAAGTTTATATATATTTATGAATGAATGAATGAATGTTCACTGACGACGGTCAGCGAAACATCGATCCTCCAAAGGCTGAATGCGTGGCCGACACAGAACAATTTAACTGGCTAGCTTATTATTTGTTATGCAAGTTATTTGTAAATTAAACGAACTGCTGTCTATTGTTCATTTTCGTTAACTTCAAACGTAGGCTAAACGATGTTAATTAACAAAGATTCGGGAGGAGGGCTTTCAGATAATTGACACAGGTGGATAGCACTCAGCTAATCAACGAGAGGTGCATATATATACACTGCAGTCTTACCTCCATTCTGTTGAAAGTTTATCAGCACGGGCGGCATTTCCGACCATTCGCCCCGCCTGCCAGCCCCCTCACGCTGTCTACGGCTCCGCACGCCTCTTGAAGCAGTTCTACAAAGCTAAAATCTTTTTCTTTCAAAATTATAAGCTACCTCAAACCCCCTATTGGGGCCGCGTCGATCAGCATTCACGGTAAAAATAAACTTATGCTTTTCACGAGATGTAATCATTTCTTCGTCACGTTCACAAGCTCGTCTCTGTCTTCTAACCGATTGACAAAATAAGCTATGTTCTATCAATAACGTGGTGTGTTTAGAGCAGTACTCGGACAGCGTAAAGAGTGTACATCGCACAGACTTTCAACAGGGACAACAACAGTTCCTGTCTTTAAATGATGTGTACAGCAGCAAGCTTTTCTTGCGATCTCGCCGCCTCTTTATAAGTTACTACAGTACAGACGGTCACTTTCACACACGAGAAGTGTAAACACCATGGACGCGCATGCAGTTGCCGTGGTGATGAACAACAAACTTGCTGGTAAAGCAAAACGTATCGCGAGGCTAAATCGTTAAAATAACGGCAACGTAAACAACGCTTATTTTGCCAAACAAATCAGCCACTATTGGAATCAGCTGATAATCATTGCTTTGATTCAATACTTCCCAGCTGACGCTCACAAGCTCGGTCACAGCGTGACCATACTCTCGTTTGCGACTATGAACAGATGTGTGCGATCCATACAATGTAATTAGTGGGCACTTGAGCGTTCACGTTTCAAAAAACTGAACGTGGCACTGTTGTGTGTTCTACTAGCTTGCAAGTTTTTCAGAATGCTTCAGAGCACTTTGGATATTTATGCAAATCTCCTTGTGAACAATTACATTATTTTATTAACATGATTATATCGTCATATTTTGTATACAGTTGTAAGGCTGTATTCCATGTCCCTCATGAATTTTAGTGAGTATCTTGCAATATAAGGCATATAGGCCTACATTTCAAAATAAGAGTCTCATCTTTTAGCCAAATCAAATTCCGATGCAGTATTGTCCCGTTTAACACCGTGAAGCTGCTTTGAAACAATCGTCATCGTAAAAGTGCTAAATAAATAAAGCTGATTTATCGATTGATTGATCTGGTTACACAACGTATTTCCCATTTGTCCATCTAATTTTTTCTCTCATTTTTCTCCTACAGGAGATCAGTTTTTCTGGCTAATTTTCTCCACCAGCAGTGCTGTTCCTCTGCTCCCACAGGAATTAAGTTTCTAACTAATTTTCTCCATTGCAACAGCAGTGCTGTTTCCTCTGCTCCCGCAGGAGCTTCGTTTCCCTGAATGATTTTCTCCACCAGATCAGCAGTGCTGTCTCCTCTGCTCCCGCAGGAGCTCAGTTTCTCTGAATAACTTTCTCCACTGCACCAGCAGTGCTGTTCCCTCTGCTCCCATAGGAGCTCAGTTTCTCTGGTTATTTTTATCCGCGGCTACAGCAGTGCTGTTCCTTCCGCTCCCGCAGGAGCTCAGTTTCTCTAACTAATTTTCTCCACTGTACCAGCAGTGCTGTTCCCTCTGCTTCCGCAGGAGCTCAGTTTCTCTAACTAATTTTCTCCACTGCACCAGCAGTGCTGTTTCCTCTGCTCCCGCAGGAGCTCAGTTTCTCTGGTTATTTTCTCCACGGCTACAGCAGTGCTGTTCCCTCTGCTCCCGCAGGAGCTCAGTTTCTCTAACTAACTTTCTCCACTGCACCAGCAGTGCTGTTCCCTCTGCTCCCGCAGGAGCTCAGTTTCTCTGAATAACTTTCTCCACTGCACCAGCAGTGCTGTTCCCTCTGCTCCCGTAGAAGCCCAGTTTTCTCTGGCTAACTCGTGTCTTTGAGAGCAGAGGAGACACAACATAAAATCCAACAGTTCAAAACGTGAATTTCTAGCCCTGCTTGGCCATTTAAACTTTGCAATGCACATCGTTCCGCAGGGTCGCCCCTTCATATCGCATCTCCTCTCGCTCGCGTCCTCAGTCCAAGCGCTAGAAGATCCCATCTCCATAACCCAAGCATGTCATGGCGAACTCAGGTTATGGTTAATATTTCTAATTCATTGGAAAGCCTTCTCTATTTTGCTATAGCTATCTCGTTTCGTGCCCCATCGATATATGATCGTTCACAGACGCTACCCCCTCAATCGGTTTGGGGGATTTTATCAAGGAAGTGGTTCGCTTCTCCATGGTCACCGGAGCTCAGGACATGACAGTCCTTAGCACTATTTAAGCTTTAACAGCTCATAGTACCAGCTTTCCCGTGGGAGAAATAATGGGCCACTAAAAGCATTTTTAAGGGCATTGCAACAACGACACAATGGTGCATTACATAAATTAAATCCATTCCTATGCATCTGCTATGATGCCATTTTTTAAGGTGCCTCGTTTGTGATCAATATTATAATATTATTATATTGCGAACATTTATAATATATTTAGTAACATATATTCATAATTGCTAAACACGTCCCTGGATCAGAAACTATGTTGCTGACTCCCTGTCTTGCTTTCTATTTCAGAAATTCAGGACGCTGGCTCCAGAGGCGGACAAATTCCCAACTCCAGTACCTCACTATTCGCAACTAATATTCCCGTAACCCACCCGCTAAAACCCCTACTCAACGCATCGCTCGACGCCATCCTACAAGCGGTGTCTCCTAGGACCCTCCAATCCTACGTGACCGCTTGGAGAAATTTCAAAGCATTCCACATTTCCTACAACATACCGTTCCCCGATTTCACTCTCCTTTCAATCACCTCGTTTATTTCCTACCTCAATACCATTAAAGGCCTCCAAGTCGGGTCTATTAAAGGTTACCTGAGCGGCATTCAGTTTTTCCACAAACTGATGTATGGTGCTCCTTCTCAGGAGATAAATAACTCACAAACCTCCCTCCTGATCAAAGGGATTCAAAAATCTCAGCCCACCCGTCCTGACACCAGACAACCCATAACACTAGACATCCTCAACAAATGTATCCGTACCCTTCGCACAGGCTACCAACCTCTCCATACCGCCCGGACACTCGACGCCATGTTTATCCTAGCCTTTTTTGGGTTTCTCAGATGCTCAGAACTCGCTATCACTTCAAAATTCGACCCTAAAAGCCATCCCACCATCTCAGACTTATCAGTACTAGATGGAGAAACAATCTCCTATTTGATTAAGCGAAGTAAGACTGACCAAACCAAAAAAGGCCATTTTATCTACATTTTTAAGCTCTCATCACCAATTCATCCATACCAGTCAGTTCTGGCTTATCTCCAATGGAGAAATTCCCAAGCTAAATCTCCCCTGGAACCTCTATTCACAGACGAATCAAACAAACCCGTGACACGCTTTTGGTTCCAAAAACATCTAAAATCTGTTCTCCAGCAGTCAGGTGTCCCAGCAAAAAACTTCTCAAGCCATTCATTCCGCATTGGCGCGGCAACCACAGCAGCTCAAAAAGGCCTCTCCCAACAGCAGATCCAAGATCTCGGGAGATGGTCCTCAGACGCTTTCCAAAGTTACATCAGGACCAACCGTTTCCACATCAAAAAAGCCCACCAAACCCTTATCGGCTAAAATCCTCCGGGTCGCCACCGGCCCAGCGGATGAAGCAATTAATCTCCCAGTCATACACTCATGCTGTTCTTTCATGTTTTTCAGCGAGCCACCGGGAAGTTCCCACGCAGCACAAAAGAGAGTGGAAAGTTTCCACGCAGCACGAAAGAGTGGAAAGTTGCCACCCAGCACAAAAGAAAGTGGAAAGCTTCCACGCAGCACGAAAGAGTGGAAAGTTTCCACGCAGCGTGAAAGAGCGGAAAGTTTCCACGCAGCGTGAAAGAGCGGAAAGTTTCCACGCAGCGTGAAAGAGCGGAAAGTTTCCACGCAGCGTGAAAGAGCGGAAAGTTTCCACGCAGCGTGAAAGAGTGGAAAGTTTCCACGCAGCGTGAAAGAGTGGAAAGTTTCCACGCAGCGTGAAAGAGTGGAAAGTTTCCACGCAGCGTGAAAGAGCGGAAAGTTTCCACGCAGCGTGAAAGAGCGGAAAGTTTCCACGCAGCGTGAAAGAGTGGAAAGTTTCCACGCAGCGTGAAAGAGCGGAAAGTTTCCACGCAGCGCGAAAGAGTGGAAAGTTTCCACACAGTAAGGAAATGTTTTATTGTTGTTGTTTCTCTCATATTTCTCTTTTCCCGTTTGTTCTTCTTTTAGACAATCTACCACCTACGCACACCAAAACAACATCAGGGGCCCCCTGGTCAAGCAACCAGGCCCTTTCCCGAATGCCAGCCCGCCAAGCTCAGCTTTTTGGGGGGTAATTAGCCAGGCGGCTGTCCTATGCTCAGCATTTTTGGGGGGTACTCTGGGTTCGGGCCAAGTTCGAGCTCGAATCCCTCCCCCCGGACAGCACGCCAAATACGCATTTATATTACTCTATAATTATATGTAAGTGTGAACTCGTGAAACAATGTTAATTAACAAAGATTCGGGAGGAGGGCTTTCAGATAATTGACACAGGTGGATAGCACTCAGCTAATCAACGAGAGGTGCATATATATACACTGCAGTCTTACCTCCATTCTGTTGAAAGTTTATCAGCATCCCTCCTCCACCCCTTCTCCACATTTTGCTCTTTGAGTTCTAACCACTTACACGGGGGGGGGGGGGGGGGTACTCTGGGTTCGGGCCAAGTTCGAGCTCGAATCCCTCCCCCCGGACAGCACGCCAAATACGCATTTATATTACTCTATAATTATATGTAAGTGTGAACTCGTGAAATTAAAGAGAAGTGGTTTTTCTATAGCCTAGCTATTGTTTATTTTTGTAATGCACATTATAATTTGTAGCTACATTAAACACATTTATGTTTATACATATATTTTCTTGTCATGTAATTTAAAATGTGTAAATGAAAATAAATTGGTCTATTAGCCTGCGTAGGCTTTTTACAACTACAGCCTATTTATAGACCAATAAAATAACTAAAGTTTAACATTAGAAACAACAAATTTTTATTATCAGCCAAACCAGAAGAAAACACTTTTCAACACTTTCATTGCGCTGAGCGGGAGAAGCTGGAGCTGGACCGGGATGGGGAATAATGCACAAGAGAGACTCTGGTAAGGCCTGAGCGGGACATCATCTTCTGGGATGAGCAGGGCATATTTCCACTGTCCGCAGCTTTGCGGGGCCGAATCGGTCGACGGCTGCATGGCATGCCATAAAAAATGCATCTGAGATGATGAGTTGAATAAAAATAAGTAGGCCTACTTAAAAAAAAAAAAAAAAAAACTTGGACGTATATAGGCTAAATGTTTAAAATATATTGTAACAGTTACATTTAACATAAGAAATAAACTGTTAACTAATATTTGCAATTTGACAATATTTAACCGGCTACATATTTACATGCTTATGGTCCAGCCCATCGTTGCAGGCTTTGAAGCATGTCAAAACCCCATTCGAAAGCTCAAAAAAAGTATATATATATAAGCAGTAGTATATGCTCCATTTCTCTTTTTAAAGGGATCCCCTGGTGTTGAGACTTGTATGGCTTAATATAACATAAATTATGTCTCTTACTGAATTATGTAGTAGAAAACCCATGAAAGATCTACGTTATTTAAAAAATCGATTTTATATTTGGACCATGGGCGGCGCCATTTTGTTTGCGTTCTAGGTTGATGACGTAGAGTGGTTGAACTCCTCAATCAGCTGGCGTTACCCGTTGCTATTTTTACCACAACGCAACTCGAAAATTGTTTCAGAGTTAAACAAAACAAATGAATTGCTTTGTAATTGTACTTAAAACACACTCAAACATACATGTGCACACAAACTCACCTACACAAGTCACAAACAGATCGGCGGGCGCGCACACACACACCTGACTGCTCTGTCTCAATCGCATGCATCATCACCAAAACATCCTGCCTCTCTTCCTCACGTTACTTTATCCCATCGTCCTACCTAGATATTTCCCTCTGCTGGTCACATTAGGCATTATAGTTAATCTACTATCAACAGTCTATCTGGGGAACAGGATGTGTTGAACAGGATATCAACAAAGGGAATAGATTGAGGGTTATGTATGCGCGCGCAGTGCGTGCGTGTGTGTGTGTGTGTGTTGTGTTCGCGCCGATCTGTTGGGGTGTGTGTGTGTTCGCGCCGATCTGTTGTGTGTGTGTGTGTGTGTTCGCGCCGATCTGTTGGGGTGTGTGTGAGAGTCTGTGAGAGAGAGAGAGTTTGTGTGCACATGTATGTTTGAGTGCGTGAAGTCGGACAGATGTGTAAATCGGCTGTACACTCGTTATTGCGGTGGAACGTGAGACTGAATGACTGCACTCGAACATGCACTATGGTGTCGGACAACACTACAAATGTCCGTCCCTTCAAATAATGCCCTATTTAAGGGTATAGGGTCGATTTCAGATTCAGCCCCTGTCGTGGAGACTGAGCAGCCCAACATCTCGATTGAGACAGCGCAGTCTGTCAGGTGTGTGTGCCCGCCGATCTGTTTGTGACTTGTGTAGGTGAGTTTGTGTGCACATGTATGTTTGAGTGTGTTTTAAGTATAATTACAAAGGAATTCATTGGTTTTGTTTAACTCTGAAACAATTTTCGAGTTGCGTTGTGGTAAAAATAGCTACGGGTAATGCCAGCTGATTGAGGAGTTCAACCACTCTACGTCATCAACCTAGAACGCAAACAAAATGGCGCCGCCCATGGTCCAAATATAAAATCGATTTTTAAAATAACGTAGATCTTTCATGGGTTTTCTACTACATAATTCAGTAAGAGACATCATTTATGTTATATTAAGCCATACAAGTCTCAACACCATGGGATCCCTTTAAAATCTCCTCACGAACGTCCGCTGTCAGTTGTCAGAACCTGCTAGTCCATTAACGACGCTTTGGTTCATTGTTGCCAAGTCTGGAATGGGGTTGCATTTAGGCTACTGTTGCTTTGGGGTGTTTGTAGCCTATAGTCCACAGGTTAAGTTGTCTGTACTTAAGCAATATTTCTACTGCCCGCGCCCCGCATTTTGGGATATTTTGGCCCATTCTGGCTGTGATTCCGATACATTTGAATAACAATTGGAGGGGTTTTATTATTCAGACCTGGCAACCCTGTCCCTCGGTTCGCCCTTCGTGCACTTTGAAGGCGTGGCCTGGTCTGGCCTTCGAAGTGCATGGCCTTGGAAGTGCGCACCCTTCACTTTGGGACACAGCTTGTGTCGTATCCTTGTTTTATGTCTATGTCTCCCGTTCCTCTCAGTGACTTCTTTTGGTATGTTTTGAGTTTTTAGTTTATGTTCTATTATGTGTTTTGCCCCCTCGTGGGTGTTTGTTTTGTATTTATGTTTTATTTTGTTAATAAATTATAATTTTTCCTGCACTTGAGTCCTCGCACCATTTTCCCTTGTCTGTGACGTGACAGATTCTGCTCTTTTTTTAGATGAGCTTAATGACTGGATGACTTGCTTAAGACAGTGATTTGCTACACTCTATTGGTAGTGATGGCCAAATGAGGCTTCCTGAACCACTGAGCCTTTCCAGCCCATTGGTTCACCAAAAGGTTCATTTACCTGAAGCCTCATGAAACAGTGTGCTCCCTAGTGACACCTGCTGTGCAAAGCAATGCATCGCACACAAATCTATTCATCCTGAGCAACCAAATTATCATAGTGTGGGCACAACCTTTTTCTATTGCCTGTGTATTAATAAAGTATTTTACTCTGCTTGAATTAACCTATGTACACACAACTCACACAAACACACAACTTTGTGTTCAACTATTCAGTAGTTCTTTGGGTTAGTGATGAGTGAATGCCCAGAATGATTGTAAATAAAGTATTGTGAGTGCAGTGCTTATGGGACTGGAATTGTGGAACAGCAAACTGCAACAGGGATGGGAAAAGCTTTCCCTAATACAGTCTAGTCTTATAATAATATTATTAATAATAATAATAGCAATAATATATAATAATAACACTAGGCCTACTACTAATATAGGCTATATATATATATATATATATATATATATATATATATATATATATATATATATATATATATATATATATATATATATATATATATAATTACATAGTATAGGTATTACAACTAGATATAGGCTAATTTACTCTATTAATCTACTGAACTGTGTATAATTTACTCTAATAATCTACTAAACTAAGTAAAATGTAATATAATATATAATACAGCTATGATATATAATGATAACGCTACTACATACAACCAACACCTCAACACCAATGCAAACGCCTACTGCAAACCCCACAAGAGGCGCGAGGTTTCGAACCACTTTTATCCGGAAGCGATACTCAGAATGAAGCAATGACGTATTCAACAGAAAACGAGGCCTCGTTTGTCATCGTCACGTTATTTTCACGGAAACGATACAAGCCTCGAATCGGGGCTTCATCTGGAACGCCCCTTTTTGGAGCCTCGTTTCAGATGTCCCATCACTATCTATTGGTGGTTATAGTTTCATATTTGTAGTATTATTCATTTCTTCCATAAAAAAAAAAAAAAAAACATTTCACCATTTCATTTTTTTAAACCAATTAATCTAATATCATTATTTGTTCAATTCTAGTTGCAGTGTAAATTCTTAAGCTACTAATTATGACTTTTTTATATTATACATTTTTAAATATTATTTATATAATATCCTTAAACAACATTCAGGCACAATAAATACTACATTAAGGTAATTTTAATATTTTAAGAAGTTTTTTTGTGTAATAAATTATGTCAATCATCATTAGAGCGGCACCCTCAGGCTGAATAACCCAATGACATCAGCGATTTGAATATAAAGCTTACAAAATTTTTATGATAAACTAGTTCTAAGACCCAGAATCTGCCCTACCTAAATATACAGGCAAGAGCCGCTGCGGTCCCTTACTAAATCAATGGTTCATCACCAATAATTTCTTAGATAGTCACAAGTTCAACTTGACAAATAATACTGACTTGACCATGGATTAAAGAACTCATCCATCCATTAGTAGTTCAAACATTTTGTCTTTAGTATGATCACAGAGGTTTAAAGAGCCAACAGCATAAACACAAAGATTTAGAGTGACTTACCATTGGTGATGTTCAGAGCTTTTGTGACCCCTTCTGTGGAAACAGCTTTATGTCCCTGCAGTAAACTCCAGAATAAATCAGCCAGTGCCTTTTCTTCTGGGGATTCACTGGTGCTTAAGCCAAGCATAAAGTTCAATGATCAGTAGAATAAGTTAGTTACAGTGGACACAAGACTATGATATTCTCTGAATTATAAAGCATGAACTGTGTTTCCCACCTCAGCACACGGTTCCTAAATTCATCAGTCCTGAAGAGCGTCTGCAGAACTGCATTCAAGTAGCAGGTCATCCCCTGATTGATCAACCCATTGGGAACTGAAATGAGAGGTTTTATATTTATAATTTGTTAAAAAAAAAAAAATGAAACTGATTAATTGAAACATTTGGTGCAAGAGCACCTGTACTCATAATCATGATCGTTTGTGAATCACTCTGCAGCCCTATAATACATAATTAGTTAAGTAAGGGCTAATGTCCACCCAGCCGGTTGTTATCTCAGAATAAACCCCTCCAGAGTGATCAGGACCCCGAGGCGAAGCGGAGCGTCACTCTGAAGGGGTTTATTCTGAGATAACAACCGGCTGGGTGTTCATTATCCCGCTTATTACACGGCTACTAGTCTCAAATAAATAATTATTAGACACAAAATATTGTCTTGAGATTAAATATTTTATTAGCTCTTACGCAAAGCTTCCGCGAAGGAAAACAGTTCCAGACTGCTTTAAGCCTTTATCTATCGCTGCTAAATGTTGAGAATGAATGCTGAAAGGGTTAGTTCAGCCAAAAATGAACCCAAGCCTCTGATTTACTCTCCCTCAGGTCATTATAGGTGTTTATGACATTCTTCTGACAGACAAATACAATCAGAGTTATATTTAAAAAGTCCAGGCTAACGTTAATCCCAGCAGTAGTTGGAGCTGTTTCTGAAGTCCATTAAATGCAGCTGTCCGTCAAATAACGTGCTCCACACGACTCCGATGGGTTAATAGAGCCTTCTGATTCCAATCGATGCGTTTGTGTCAGAAAAATATCCATATTAAAAACGTTATAAAGGAAACCCGCCTTGAAGTCTTCCATTGTAACCCACGGCTGTTTAAGCCACAAGATGGCGCCAGCGTTAAGCACAGAAGTAGAACCGGTCGAGATAACTCGCAGTACCCGGATGAGCGGTGTGTGTTATCTGGGAATAACATACCGCTGGAATGAGCGATTGACCAATCAGAATCAAGTATTTCACAGAGCTGTGTAATAATAGTGAATAAAAGTAATGATCAGTCATAGTGTGATCTGTCAATCAAACACAATGCTCTGATCTTTATGGCTTTCAGTAGTCAGATGTGCACTATAAACTGATGATCAGTGGGTCATAACATGATTAAATAGCTATTGTTGGAAATGTTCTTCTTGCAAAAATCATTTCCCAAATATCATTTGATTTCAGAAAGACTTTATTCACATTAACAAAGCCGAGTCTCTCCTGCAGGAGACAACTCCAGTTCTTTGGTTTACCTAGCATATATACACAGCTGCTTTCCCAAAATGGTAACAACCTTCAGCTAGATTTCCAGTTGGTTTCCTGGCTCATGTCACCACATTCCAAGTTCTTTTTCTGTCTATCATGCATCTTCTGTATGTCATTTTGGAGGATGTTGTCAACGTCCACACACATTTGATACCAGGCAAACACAACCTCAGCATATCTGATCTAATAGTGTCTTATAAACAGCTTATTTTACATTAAATGCAATTTAAAAAAATCTTCTACACTATCAATAATCAATAATATCTATAGTGTCTTAAAGTTCACTCCAATCTGTGCACTCTGCTTAGTTTTCAGAATAAATGCAAAGTTCATATTCAATTTTTCAGCATTGTGTGCAGAATGTCTGTCAAACACTGCTGTGTAATTTAAACAAGCTTCCACTAAGCACTATACCAAAGACAGATATAAAAAACACACTCACAAGAAGCAGCTTACACCTTTGAAAATATTGGAATATCTGCATTACTCACAATGGCCCTCATTTATCAATCTTATGTAGAAACGGGTGTATATGTTGGCGTAAGATAATAGGCTTGTTTGAGATGAGCAAAATCTGCGCAGAACCGATCACCGGTGATCAGCGCGAGATGCATGCCGGTTAGAAATGTGTCCGAGGGCGGTCCGCCTTGCTCTGATGTCATGCTGACATATGTCAAAAATCTCTCGCGATGGCGAGGCGGACGTGTCGGATTCTGCAGTCGAGCGCAGTTGCTCTCCACCGACTGCGCTGACCAAAAGCACGATGGGAAACGACTTGCTGACGACACAGCTTAATGCTTATTGGTTTAAACAACCAATAAGCATTAATGATGTAAGGTTGCTTTTTAAAATATTTGATTTTAAAACTCTGATATCATGTTTTAATGTGTATAAATTATGTGTGAATATTCCCAAACTCTGACAGTGCGATCTCTCTGTGCGTTACGTGATTGTTGTCATATTAATAAAAATATATAAAAACGTGTGTAATTAAAATAAAAATGCTTGATAAACAGGCCTTTCGAAAGGAAATAAATAACAAAAACTTTGGGTGTCTTGTTTATAATATTTATTTTCATACAAAAGCAACAGAACTTAAATTAAACCCAGTTTATCAGCAACAGAGCGCACGAGTGTGAATCCCGCGATATCCGCAACTGATCTCGCAGGTGTCTGATCCACTACGAGAAGAGAGAACTCTAATCTCACACACACACACCTGCTCTCGCTGGTGTCTGATCCACTACGAGAAGAGAGAACTCTAATCTCACACACACACACCTGCTCTCGCTGGTGTCTGATCCACTACGAGAAGAGAGAACTGTCCGGCTTGCCTGAACTTTTTTCACTCCTCCCCTCACTGCAGCCGCCTAGTCTCGCCTTTATTTCAGGCGAGGCAAGGCGCATCTCAAACAAGCCTTATGCTTACACTCCTCTCACCGCCTGATTTATGAAACTGTGCGCACCTCTGCAGTCCAGGTGTACGCAATACCTGCCCTTCTTCTTCTTCTTCTTTTTTGTTTTTAAGGGCGGTTGGCAACCAGCTTTTGGTGCATTACCGCCCCCTTCTGCTCCGGAGTGTGAATCAAACAATAGGTTTACAATCTAGTTTCCACATAAAAAAAAAAAAAAAAAAAAAAAAAAAAAAAAAAAAAAAAAAATAATAATAATAATAATAATAATAATAATAATAATAATAATAATAATTTTACAACTCACATTCATTCATTACCCAACACACTTTCCCTTCTCCCTGTTTTATCCTCACAACCTATGAAACAAACCAGTTTCCCTTAAGAAAGTTAACCATATCCTAACCTGTGCTCTGTCACCTGTTCAACACTCCTTTTAATGTTAACTCCTGCACCCCTAATTCCCTCACATTATCCCTCATTATCACTCTCTGTACCTCATACTTCCTACATCTTATAATTATGTGTTCCACTGACTCCTCTTCCTGACACCACTCACACAAGCCTGTCTCGTGTTTTCCTATCATTTCCAGTGTTTTGTTTAGAGCACCATGCCCCAGCCTTAACCTTGTCATTACTATTTCCTCTCTCCTGTGCCCCCTACCTAACCTTGTTCTTTTTACACTCTTTTGAATATTTGATATAAATGCCTTCCTGTCTCCTCTTTGTCCCAACTTTCTTGCCAAATTTGGTTAGTTTTTTCCCAAATGATAGTTTTGACCTCTGCTTTACTTATTTTAATTAGCATTTCAATTTTTCCCTTTTTTAATGCCCTCTTTGCCAATTCGTCCACCTGCTCATTCCCTTTTACCCCTACATGTGCTGGAACCCACATAAATTGTACCTGACCTCCTTGATTTGTAATCCTTGCAACTGACTGAAGGACTTCATATAATACATCTTGACAGCTTTTTGAGTGAAAAGACCTTAAACTCTCAAGGACTGAGGATGAATCGGAGCATATCAGAACCCTTTCTTGTCTTGTTTTTTCCACCCACCTTAACGCAACTAATACTGCCACCATTTCCACTGTATATACTCCTAAAAAATCTGATGTTCTTCTATTAATACCTATACCTTTATCAGGTATTGCCACCGCATACCCTGTCACTCCTGTCTCGGGTTTCTTAGAACCATCTGTATACACGTACAAATTCTTTATAATCTTTATTTATAAGGCACTTAAATGCATTTGCCAAATCTATTTGATCGTTTTCTTTCTTTTTTAATTCTAACAAATACCAGTCAATATCAGGCCAAACAAGTAACCCCAGAGCCACCATTGGATATACTACAGTAGGGCTCATCTTCATATAAAATACTCCTAATTCTCTTGCTACCTCATTGCCTATTCTACTTAAGTTATCTCCATTATATCTTGCATTCTCCCATGTCTCCTGTAACACTATTTTTGTGGGGTGGCAATCATTATGACCCTGCAAATTAGCCCAGTAATTTGTCATCAGCTGCCTCCTTCTTAATGCTAACGGCATTTCTCCCATTTCTACCTGCAGTGCAGGTATTGGTGAAGTTTTAAAAGCGCCACTACACACTCTTAAGGCCTGTGCCTGAATCACATCTAGTTTCTTTAATAGATATTTGGCTGCTGACCCATAAGCTACACTGCCATAATCCAACACTGATCTAATCAATGCCACATATATTGTTTTTAATGCAGAGCAACTAGCTCCCCATTCCCTACCTGTCAAACATCTCATCACATTAATTACTTTCTTGCATTTTCCTTCTATATTCTTTATATGATCTGCCCATGTTAACCGTGAATCGAAAGTAACTCCCAAAAATTTGAATGTTCCAACCCTTTCTAATTCTTTCCCATACATATTTAACTTCATCCCCTCCTTAATTTGTTTCTTGGTGAAAAAGACTGTTTGAGTTTTTTCTATTGAGAACTTAAATCCCCAATCATAACCCCACTCCACAACCTCATCAATTGCTCTTTGTACTTTCCTGATTGCATGCTCTATATTCCTTCCCCTTTTCCACAAAGCCCCATCATCCGCAAACAGAGACCTTCCTATATCCATTGGCACCTTTGTAAAGACATCATCAATCATGATGATAAAAAGTAGCGGGCTTATCACACTGCCTTGAGGTGTTCCATTGCTCACATCGAACTGATTTGATATGTCTGAACCTATTCGTACTTCAATTTTTCTTCCAAACAAAAAATTCTTTATCCAATTAAAAACTCTTCCTCCTACACCCATCAAGTGCAACTTTATCAACAATCCTTCCTTCCACATCATGTCATAAGCTTTTTCTATATCAAAAAACACTGTAATGACTGATTCCTTATTAGCCTGAGCCTTTCTTATTTCATTTTCTAGTCTTATAACCGAATCCATGGTACTCCTCCCTTTTCTAAAACCACTTTGATAGTTTGCTAGCTTGCTACTTTTTTCTAGTATATATGATAACCTTTCTATTATCATCCTTTCCATTATTTTGCATACATTTGATGTTAATGCTATTGGCCTATAACTTGTGGGTTTTGAAGGATCCTTGCCAGGTTTTCTTATTGGAATGACCACTGCTTCTTTCCATACATTCTGTAAACTGCCCTCCTCCCACACTCTGTTATAAAGGTGCAGCAACTTTAAGAGCGCTTCTTTCCCTAGATGTTTTAGCATCACGTAGCATATCTGATCTTTCCCTGGAGATGTTGGTTTTGCTTTATTTATTGCTCTCATCAACTCTGCCATATTAAAAGGTTCATCAATTTTATCATCAGTTTTTTCCTTCCAGTCTAACACTCCTGGATACTGATTCTTAGTTCTTTCCATTCTCATTTTACATACTTCTGACAAGTTATCTGAACTGTGAATTTTTACAAATGCTTTTGCCATTATTTCTACCTTCTCCTTATTAGAGATTGCTGTACCTTTCTCGGTTATTATAACTGGAATTTCCCATTCCCTCCTTATTCCACCCATCCTTTTTATCATTCCCCAAACTTCACTCACAGGTGTTGATCTTCCTATTTCATTGCAAAATTCCCTCCAACTTGCCCTTTTAGCTTGACGCACTGTTCTTCTCACATTAGCCTGTGCCTTCTTATACTGAATCAAATGCTGCATGTTATGGGTGTTTTTAACTAGTTTAAACACTCTGTTCCTGTTTTTTACAGCTTGGCGACACTCTTCTGTCCACCATGGTACCAGTTTTTTAATCCTTCTTTGATTACTCCTGGGAATAGATCCATCTGCTGCCTTAATAATTGCTGATGTTATTTGCTTGTTTGTTTTGTCTATACTTCCAGATATGTCTATCCTTGAAAATGATTCCTCACTTAATTGCTGAAATTTTCCCCAATCTGCTCTTCTTAAACCCCATTTTGGTATTCCTTCACCTGGCCTTATTTCAACTCGCTCTCCCACTGAGCATGATACTGGGTAATGATCGCTGCCCACTGTAGTATCATTCCAAACATGCCAGTTACTTATTCCAGCCAAGGGATTGGACACTAGTGTAATATCTAATGCCGATTCATTTCCTGCATTCTCAAATCCATCCATTCATAAAAAGATTACCGGGCAACTGAGGAGTACTGCCGTTTCAACTCAGATTTTTTTTCACACTGTGGACTTTGAACCCTGACGAACAAGCTATAGCAGTCGATTGCACCGCGAGCTTGTGCAGCGGTGTCAGAATCAATCCGTGCATAAATTAGAAAACGGGTAACACTTTATTTGAAGGGGTGTGCATAAGACTGACATGACACCTTCATAATCATGACATGACACGTGTCATGAATATGAAGGAGTTTTTATGCATGTTTTTGCCAACTGTCATTAAGTATCATTCGCTTAATTATGTCATTTTTAATGCAATGATGACATTTCGGAGATGTCTTTGTTATGACAACTTGACATAAACTAATACATCATAACCTGTCAGTGTCTTTGTCATGACAACTTGACATTACAAAGACAACATAACCTGTCATAAACAGACATAACAGATGATCAAATTTAAGAAACTTACTTAGCTTATAGGGTTAACCTTAAACTGTCATGTGGTTGGTTTTGATGTTGACTGAGGCCATTATAATGTCATTAAAAAATATTCAGTGGCACAAGTTTAATTTGTCATTAAAATGTAATTAGGTGTTAATATGCTGTCAAATTATTTTTTAATAACAGCATCATTAATATTTTTCAGTTCATAATGTTTTATTTTATTTTTTAAGTTTCCTCCACCATCTTCAACAGAAGGTTAGATAATAGACAATTTCAAATGTCTTAAAAATATGAAAAGGAGTTCGAGAAATAAAATCAATCACTTAATTTTTAAGACCTGCCCTCTCACAGAACTGACTCTTAAAAACACAAGGCATGAATTTATACACAGGTGAGCAGCACCAATTAACGCAAAAAGGGGAAAACACGTACACAAATAATGGCCATTACACAAAATAAACATATATATATCAACATCATATACACACATAAACAAACACAGAAAAATAACACTTTGTCAAATGACTTCACTTTATAAATTATCTTCCGATGTATAAAAATAAGAGGAATAGTCTTTAGAGCCCCATCCCGGGCTGAACAAGGAATGGTTGCGACTCATAGACAGTAAAAGAAATGGACGGAGCGATCCCATTGACGTCAACGGCGTTCAGTGATGTCAGTATAGGAGCACTCACTTCCTGATGGCGGAGCGAACTGCGCCGGCTCAGACTGAGCTTGAGGACGTAGATGTGACGTGAGCCTCCTGTCTGACAGCTGTAGGTCTTCTAGTAGATGTGGAAAGTGAAAGCTGAATCACGTTGTTTAAATATTTTCTCCCGTTGCTTTTGGCTCACTATGGGCTTCTCCTCATTCTTCCCCCTTGACTTTATCAGACTTTATGTCTCCACGTCCCCCCGACTGCCTCATAGACAGTAAAGATTGCCTGCGAGCGTCTCCTCAGGTCTATACGGTAATTTCTCAACTGTGCGACAGAGTCGCGTTGGTTATGACGCAATAGTTAGCCTATTTTTACAAAAACAGCTTCTATGGGGCGATAGTGTAAGATACAAGGTAACGGAGCCTTTTATGCGTTGTCGTGTTTCTTTAGAAATAAACACTGGACAAATGGAGTCTTTAAACGCCTCAGATGTAAAGTTATTCACTGTCAAAGTGACTCAGAAATGAATGAGAGTCAATGGGATGCTAACAGCAGGTGATGGCTTGGTTAGCAATGGCCGCCCCTATGGGGGGAACGCTTTCCGAGCGCTAGATCCTAGGCCGGAACATTATATATAGGGCCAACGTTTCCGCCCGAACCCCTTTTGACGGTGCACCAGCACACGGGACTCCGCCATAACAAACAGAATGGTAAGAATAAACTCAAACTATTCAATAAAGAGTGAGCGAAAGTTTAAATAAAGTATATTAAACCCAAAATAACGTTGTTGTGAATTGTTTTTACTTACTGCAAACTAAATTGACATTAAACACCTAAACAAACTAACCTGACTGAGGCTCTGCCAACATCTGTTACAGCGTACACATAACCAGTGGTGCCACCATAGACATCATCATATAGGTGTATATGTCTATGCCACGCTATCATTTTGAGTTATATTAATAGTTTTTAATGACTCTGTACGATTTCCTCTATGATGCCATATTTCAGGTCAAGCTAAATATTCATGACACTGTTATAAAATAATTTGACAGAGTATTGACACTTAATGACATGTTAATGACAAATTCAACTTGTACCACTGTAGTTTAGGTCAAGAAATATATTCATGACAATGTTATAAAATATTTTGACAGAGTATTGACACTTAATGACATGTAAATGACAAATTAAATTTATAAAAAAATCATGACATTATAATAGCCTAAAGACAGCCAACGTCAAAACCAACCACATGACAGTTTAATAATAATAATAATAATAATAATAATAATAATAATAATAATAATAATAATAATAATAATAGATTTTATTTATAACGCACTTTTCATTCGGAAGAATCTCAAAGTGCAACAAAGGGAAAAAATAACAATACATGAATAACAAGTAAAAATTACATCTCAACATCATGCCGGACGTTGATGACGCTAGCCTGGAGCAAACTTCAGCCACCATGCAGTTCAAGCCCGAGGGAGACCACCAGTGAGCAGCCGACACCCAGAAGAGAGAGCAGCCGCAGCGAGCAACATCAAATGTCCTTCAAACCAAAACCAACCACAAATTCAAACAAAAACAGAAGAGAAGCGGTGAAAAAACGGCAAACAACGTCCTCTCTGTGGCTGCCAGCAATCAGCAACAGTCCCAATAGTAGCTCTGTTAGACTAGTCACAAACATAAGAAAATATAATAAAATCTAAATTTAATAGTAAAGTTAACATGATTTGTGGGTGGAGAAGCGGCGAACAGACAACGCCAGCGTCCTCTCCCCCACGTTGCCTAGCAACTAATGTAATGTAAACCCAAAAAGCGAAGTAGTTTCTTAAATTTGATAATTAATCTGCTGTCATTTCATGTCTGTTTATGACAGGTTATGTTGTCTTGGTAATGTCAAGTTGTCATGACAAAGACACTGACAGGTTATGATGTATCGGTTTATGTCAAGTTGTCATAACAAAGACAACTCCGAAATGTCATCATTGCATTAAAAATGACATAATTAAGCGAATGACACTTAATGACAGTTGTTATAAACATGCATAAAAACTCCTTATCATGCCATGATTATGAAGGTGTCATGTCAGTCTTATGCACACCCCTTCAAGTAAAATGTTACCAGAAAACATAACATTTTGCAGTTTATTTAATAATTGGTTAAGGCCATTTTGCGATGTCAAACATAAAGGTAGCTGCAGCAAGAAGTCATTTTAGGTGCTCTTGGGGGCCCCCCGGTGGCCAAAAGGGTCATTATTGACAGCCGCTTAGCTCGTTTATGCCTTGGGCCGGCCCTGCTTCTTCCCACGTCAGTCCCACTAGTCCTAAATGATTTACTGCTGCTTTGACAACCAGCTGTATTTTATCATTTTTTGATTTAACTTCCGCTGTACTGTTTATTACTCCTGCAATAATCGTCACCAAGTCCTTTTTGTCCACATAAATCTTATCACATGTTCTTTGTTGTTGTTCTTCCACACCAAATTCTGTTTGTTCTATGGTGATATTCTCGTGTACTCTTGCTGCTTCTTGCTTTTTCTGGATTTTGTTTTCCTGTCTCATCACCTCACATCCTCCATATGCCACATTATGGCTTCCTCCGGAATTAAAACATTTTGGTTGTACTCCTGTTCCACATTTTCCAAAGTCATGCTCGCCCCCACACCTATCACATCTCTTCTTCTCTTTACAGTTATTGGCTATGTGTCCAAACCTCTGACAGTTAAAACACCTCAATGGTTTTGGTACATACATTCTCACTGGGTAACTCATATAACCAAGGTATACCTTCTTTGGCATATTTTCCCCCTCGAATTCAATCAATACCGTTTCACTATCCTTTTTCACTCCTTCTCTTGTTGTTTTTAATCTTTGTGCAATCACTATTTCCCCCCCTTTAAGATGTTTCTTAAGTTCTTCCATTCCTACATTCATCGGTACCCCTGTGATCACTCCTTTGCATCCTCCACCATATCGAGCTCCCACCCTTCGTGTGTTTATCACTTTCAGTTTTACGATCTCTTTTACTTTGATTGCTTTCTCACATTGATCTTCATTAGCACAATTGACCAACAAGTTTCCATCATTTAGGACCTTAGCATATAAGATCTCCCCTATCTTACTTGCCTAATGTTTTGTTAATTCAAACGGGTTCATTATCTTCATGTTTGCTTGATCTTTATCATTGAATCTTATTATGACTATAGAATTCTCATGCATTTCCTTCTTATTTAGCTCATGTCCTTCTTCCTCACGTTCCGAAATCTTACCATTTTCATTTCTTATTCTTTTATTCCCTTTTGCATGACTGACTCTCTTTTTTGAAAACTCTCCCTTCAATATTCCCTCAGTTTCTTCGTCTTTCTCTTCACTGTAATCCATTTCCGCCCACCTACCTACGTCTGATTCATTCACGGAGCAGTCGTGCTCAACCGCTCCTAAAACAGTTTTTCCAATGTTTTTTGAATTTCCCGCTTTCAATCAATTAGTATTTCCTCGACCACGTCCTGCTGATGTCGCCGCCATCTCTCGTGGTCAAACATCAAATTCCTGCGCCCAATACTTGCCCTTGATAAATGCCGCGGCTGAAAACGATCGTCATTAGAATAACACGCCCCTATATATTCAAGGCTCCGCCTCGCCCACGCCCTCATTTTACGCCATGGACAAACAGAAGACGGCAAAGAAGCGAAACTTCTCCGACGTGGAGATCGGGCGCGCTCAATCATCTCCCTAGTCCACTAGTCAGGGCACTGATTAGGACATAAGTCAATGGGCTCACTCCCTGATCAGTGCTCTGACTACTGAACTAGAGAGATGATTGAGACGCCCATCGAGACCATCACCAGGGAAGTGGAAAAAAACAAAAACGAAATTGTTTTATTTGGGAGTTTAAAGAGTGGGAATAAAGGCGCTCACAAAAACAAAATATGGACCCAAATTACGAGTACTCTTAAAAGAGTGGAGGTTGAGAAGCGCACTCCAGCAGTTTAAAGCTGTTCGGATGATAAATTACCATCACAATGCATTATTTTACAGCACGTTTTGAAACAATTAGCATTTAATTTCGTATCACGGCACATGTATTGGGGTGTACAATAGTGATGATGATGTGATGTGGAGTAAGATTCATTCACATTAATAATTACATGACAATTTGTAAGATTCTTCTTCTTATTATTATTATTATTATGATTATTATTCTTAATGACACTTGTTATTCAGAAGAAGAATGCCGTTTTTATTGATTTTATTATTATTTAAAAGAAGAAGGTCATTTTTATTATTTTGTCAGTCTGAATTATTTTAGTCCCAGTCCGTGCGCAGCTGCCGGGCCTGAACCGTCAGGTAAAGCGCACAGGCTCGCGACTGGAGGAATACATATGCCTACAAATCAAACGCTTTGGTAAAGTCACACAAATTAAACATTGACGCTCATGTTACACAAAAATAAACACTAAATGTTGTTGTTGTGGTTTTTAACAGTGGGTCATAATATAGCATATCTTGTCAGTGCGTTTTGTGGTGTTAGGAATTGCTTTTCTGCGCATTTTCACACGAACTCAAACGTGAGTACACCACCTCCTGAGCTGGCGTAGGATTTGAGTGTGTGTGTGTGTGTGTGTGTGTGTGTGTGTGCGTACACCACCTCCTGAGCTGGCGTAGGATTTGAGTGTGTGTGTGTGTGTGTGTGTGTGTGTGTGTGTGCGTACACCACCTCCTGAGCTGGCGTAGGATTTGAGTGTGTGTGTGTGTGTGTGTGTGTGTGTGTGTGCGTACACCACCTCCTGAGCTGGCGTAGGATTTGAGTGTGTGTGTGTGTGTGTGTGTGTGTGTGC